>NC_087070.1:595005-641413 GCF_963678635.1 Symsagittifera roscoffensis
TTAAAAGTGGATTTTGTCCGAAAAAGAAACAGACTACAACTATTCTGTCAGTTTCTTCAAACGTTGAACAAAATATATTAGCTTGTATTACAACCATTGCCATCAATTGTACTTTAGCGCTTGCTATTTTAATTATAATGCAAGAAAATGACAAAAAAAAAGAACCCAAAATGTGCCTTTTATGTTAGAAAAAGTGAACTCTTATTACAATGAGCTCATTACGCTACAACCGATGTTTCCAAATAGTCTCTCAAAATTAATTGGATCAAAGCATACGTGGATGCACAAAAATTGACTAAGAAAAAAAACAAAAGAAAAACCCAGCTACAAAACTTTATTCATATGATTCTGTCTTTGTAAAAATGTGGCAAATTTTTTATGCGGGTGAAGAAACTTGGGTTTATGAATTAGCTTGACAAACATTTCCAAATGTAACCAACGAGGGAAACAGTAGTAAAGTGCTTCTAAGTTTTTCTCCAACCATCTTGTGTTTTTCTTCGTTTTGTTGCCTCCTGTATACCTTTGGCCACCGCTAGCTAGCAGAAAAAAAAAACGGAAAACGGAAGAGTTTTTAACTTTGTTTGATCTGTTTTGATTGCACACTACCCATAAGTATCGAGTTGGCTCGCACTATCTTTTGTTTGTGGTCGAGCGGTGATTTGATTTTCTCGACTATCAACAAAACGGAGTTAGTTGAAGCTAAAATTATATCTCAAGTAATTTTTCGTGGTAGTTCTTGAACTAAACTCTGCTGTAGGAATCAGTAAGTTGTAAGCTTTGCCAGCCAAAAAATGCTCATAATTGAATCTTGCATTTCTGCTTTGACTTTCGTTACAAAATTGCTCTTAAAAATTTATATGAGGCAGTCTCACCAATATTTAATTTATTTTACCCGGAAACCCTTTAATCCCAAAAACTCAGCGAGCTTTTTCTTCTTGCTTTTATTTTTTTGCTCAATTTGTATTTACATCTCAGCAGTTGAAACTGGTTTGAAACACTTAAATTGGATTTTCGTTTCAAATTGTTTTTCAACAACAATGGTTATAATTTTGGCAAAAATGGAAATAAAATTTTTATTATATAATGAGCAATTTTGAAAAATTAGGCCTCACTTTTTAACAAAACCAATACAGTGATATGTCTTATGTTTTCTTCTCTATTTTGATAATCCACTGAATCTAAATCCAGTTAGCCAAATTATGCAGGTTGAAAAAACCGCCATGAACACAACGACAAGTACTAGATAGGGATCTTCAGTTTTCGTTTCCACGTAAAATAAACTTTTAGGCTGGGTGAATTTTGAGTTTTCGAAATAAATAATTTTAATAACTTTGGGCTTTTGCACATTTTCGGGAATGGAAGCATGAAGGGATATTTTATTCATGCTGTCAACTTTTGAAGGCACAGTAATCGAATAATTAAGAAATGTTTTGAGTGATTCGATTCCAGTTTTGGTTTCCTTTTCAACTCGATTCAGTTCAGCTTTGACAACAGTCGATAATAAAAACTCCTTCCCGCTCGAAGTTAACGTTGCTACGGGACAAAACTTTGGCGAGCTCAGAAGGTAAAATTTTGTAGAAATTCGCATCGGGTTTTTTGATGGTGGCTCTATTTTCATTTTGATCTCCGAAGAAATGTCATCCTTGGTTTTCATGACATCTATTACAAACCCGAAACAATTGTTTGTTGAAGAAATTCGAAGTTCTTCTGATGCGTTTTGGCTTCTGCTGGCGTTGATTTGTACTGAAAGTTTTGTCAAATACAAGGGCAAGTAAAAAGAATAAGAGCTCAGATGAGAACTGCTTCTTTCTGTAACCCAAATTTTAATGTCATCAGGCTTTGATGACTTCAGAGTTAGTGCAAAAATTGTCAAAAGCAATAATTCCACAAGCCCAGACATCAGCGGTTCTTTTTTCCTGAGCTGATTATCAATTCTTAACTAGCAATCACAACATTTCGAGGTGTCTGAAACATAAAATTGAAAAGCTTGAATTGATATGTAATAACAAACTTTAAATCATTTCCAGTTTTGATTTTCAAATTGCCAAAAACCAGAAGTTATTAAAAAATTCAAGGGAAAGTTAGTTTGATTTTTGACGTACATTGGTTTTAAGCGTCTTTTGTGACTTTACCAAACAGACAAAACTGACCATTAGAATCTATCATTAGTTAATTCATTATTCCTTGGTTGAATTTTAAGTTTGTAATGAAACAGTATAACCTAAAAAGAAAAAAAAATGTTTTGCGTCCGGAAAAGAATTTTTTTTTGTGTATTTTATTCGCCGCATAATTAGGATACATAAGCGCCAAAAAAGCCTTTTGAAAACTTTAGGGTTGTTCGATCAAGAACGGGCCCCAAAATCGACCCAAAACAGAGACCTAAAACTTGTCAAGCAACCAAAATTAGGTCATGTTTTTTTCCTCCAGATAGTTGTCAGAAAAAATTATGATGGGCGAAGACATGCGGTATGCATAAACGTGTGTTGCAGGGACTGAAATGCTTTTTAATGCATATCATTCGACCCATGAATTGACCTCGTTTGACTCTTTTCGACCGTGTTCGACCCCGTTCGACCCATTATTCGACCCTGTTCGACATATGATTCGATTCTCGTTCGACACATGAATTGACCTGGTTTTACACTTTTTGACCGTGTTCGACCCCGTTCGACCCATGGTTCGACCCTGTTCGACCCTGTTCGACCTATGATTTGATTCTCGTTCGACACATGAATTGACCTGGTTTTACACTTTTTGACCGTGTTCGACCCCGTTCGACCCATGGTTCGACCCTGTTCGACCTATGATTTGATTCTCGTTCGACCCATGAATTGAGCTAGTCTTACTCTTTTCGACCGTGTTCGACCCCGTTCGACCCATGGTTCGACCGTGTTCGACGTATGATTGATTCGATTCTCGTTCGACCCATGAATTGAGCTAGTCTTACTCTTTCCGACCGTGTTCGACCCCGTTCGACCCATGATTCGACCCTCTTCGACCTATGCTTCGATTCTCGTTCGACCCATGAATTGACCTAGTCTTACTCTTTTTGACCGTGTTCGACCCCGTTCGACCCATGGTTCGACCCTGTTTGAACCTGTTCGACCTATGATTCGATTCTCGTTCGACCCATGAATTGAGCTAGTCTTACTCTTTCCGACCGTGTTCGACCCCGTTCGACCCATGATTCGATCCTATTCGACCTATGATTCGATTCTCGTTCGGCCCATGAATTGACTTAGTCTTACTCTTTTTGACCGTGTTCGACCCCGTTCGACCCCGTTCGACTCATGGTTCGACCCTATTCGACCTATGATTCGATTTTCGTTCGACCCATGATTCGACCCTGTTCGATCTATGCTTCGGTTCTCGTTCGACCCATGAATTGACCTAGTCTTACTCTTTCCGACCGTGTTCGACCCCGTTCGACCCATAATTCGGCCCTGTTCGACCTATGATTCGATTCTCGTTCGACCCATGAATTGACCTTGTTTGACTCTTTTCGACCGTGTTCGACCCCGTTCGACCCATGACTCAACTTTGTTAGACCAAAGCTTTCGTTGGGACCTCTCAATTTTTGTCGAAAACCGGACTTGGTCAAAACCGATTAATTGGGTGAAATCATGAGCCAAGCACCTTAACACGGATATCGGTAGATAACATTTGCTGCGAAAAAATTCGTAAAGTTGAACATAATTGTCAGAAAACGATCCCTGAGAAAGCATGAATAATTGAATGCTTTCGACAGGTTCCGTTCTTTTTCCCGCTGATATAATTTCGAACGGAAAAATTACTCGTCTCGTAATTATCTTTCAAATGAAAAAACTTTCAAATAAAATTTCTTTTAAGACATTAATGAAGTAAAGAGAGAAGCTTAAGCTAGTAAGTTTGTTGATAAAGTACAGGAGGAAGTCTTACATTTTAACTTCTTTGTATACAGAAAGTTGCACGTAATGACTAAGTGTTTGCGTATGCTCTCCAAGAGAAAGTTTGAGCATTTTGCGGTGCTGAAGTTAAACAAAAAAGTTCAATGAATCGTCCTGTTGTAAAGAATCTTTAATGAACGTAACATAGAGTTTGAGGAAAATTGTGTAGAGAGCAATTTGGGAAAATGTATCTATTGTTTTGCAGGGGAGGGTATCTATTGTTTTCCAGGGGAGGGAAAATATCCCTGAGGGAAACTCGAAATTTATCTTAAAAATGATTTTAAAAATGAGCTAAAACTTCGTAAGAGGAAATCATTTAAAAAAAGAAGAAACTAATTTCGCAGCAACAAAATCAAACAAGACGGCTCGTATCAGGGCGAAGCCCTAATTATTCCGACTGCATTCTAGTTTCTATGGAGTAGTGAAAACTAAAACAATTATGAAACTTTCGAGAAAAAAAATTTAAAAAATTTTTAAGAACATTTTGACTTTTTTTTTGAAAATCATCCCCCACGCGGTATCTTAAGTAGAAACTGATATGTTTTGCATATCGCAAAGTCTCAAATAGACCAAAGAGCATACCTCGATCCAATAAAGCGGAATGAAACTCTGCTTACACGTTAATAGCACAAAATATGTCAACTGTGTCAACTGTCCCAGTTCAACTGTCCCAGTTTGGCCATATTGGCAATCTTGAAATCCCCATAACTTGAAGAAAAAAGATCAAAAGCGAAAAATCTTTTTAATTATGAGATCAGGGCAACATTGTTTTTCCCATGATAAATTTAAAAATTTTGTCAGAAATTGCTAGTTAAAAAGTCGAAAATTGTCTAGAAGAAAAAAAAACACCCCGAGCACAAATATTCCGTCATTTTCATCAAAAATAGTCGCCCTGACTGTAGATTCTTGCATAATAAATGATTATATCGGATTTTCATCGTCAGACTCAAAAAATCTCAAACAAAATTGGCTATAAATGATTAAGTTTGATTACAATCCTAATATCTTTTCTGTAGCATATAATATTACAAATTTTGTTCAATGTAATTTCATTTCTTTTTTTTCAGTTTCTAGGTTTAACGGTTACCATAAGATTTTGAATTATCTCTTCTTTTCATTTTGACAGTTTGAAATTTTTGTTTAATTTTTTTACCATTGTCATGTTACGAAATCGTTCTTCGCCCACTTTTACTATCGTCATTCGCCCACTGCTTAGAGTGAGTGATGTCTGGAGATAAAAACCATCCATATCACAAATATTGCGTCATTTTCTTTCAAACTAGTTGCCCGAACTGGAGATCCGTGGATAAAAAATGTTTATATTGAATTTTCATTGGCAGTTTGAATAAAATTCAATTGTAATTGCTTAAAATTGATTAAAATTTGGATTATATTACCAATATCTCTTCTCTTGTCTATTCAATTGCAATTTTTTTTCGTTCATAATTCAATTTCTGCTTAGTGCAATTGCTACTTCTCACATTTCATGAAATTTTATTTTTCACATATTTTTACAATTTTTTTATTCAATTCTACTTTTTAATATGTTACTTAAATTTTTCAATTAACTTTTCGACTATCGTTATGATAACAAACTGGTCTTTGCCCACCGTCTAGATTGAAATTGTCTGGAGAAAAAAAACCAATTTGATCACAACTTTTGCATTATTTTTTCAAAAATAGTTGCCCGAACTGGAGATTCTTGGATAATAAATGATTATATTAGATGTTCAATGTCAGTCTCAAAAAATTCAAATATACTTGCTTATAATTGACAAAAATTGGATTATAATCTCAACATCTATTTTCTTGCACATTTTATTGCATTTTTGTTTGATTTAATTTCATCTCCTGTTTAGATGAGTTTCTACGTTTTACGGTTCAAAAGTTTTTAGTTTTCAATTTTGCTTTCAATTTATGAATTTTTCTACTTTTCAATCTGATATTTTATCCTTTTGTTTAATTTTTTTGACATCGTCATGTTAAGAAATTGTTCTTCGCCCAATTTTAGTATCGCCATGCGCCCACTGCCTAGAGTGAAATTTGTTTGGAGATAAGAACCACCCAAGTCACAAATATTGCGTCATTTTCTTCAAAAATGGTTGTCCCAACTGGAGATTTTTGGATATTAAATGAATAATTTGGATATTCAATGTCAGTCTCAATAAAGTTAAAATATAATTGCTTATAATTGAATAAAATCGAATTATAATCATAATATCTTTTCTGTTGAATATATTATTGCAACTTTTTTGATGTAATTTAATTTCCTGTTCAGTGGACTTTCTACGTTTTACGGCTCATAATTTTTTCTTTTTTACATTTGTTTTCAAGTTTTGATTTATTTTCATTTTTCAATCTAGTTGTTTAATGTTTTGTTTAATTGTTATTCGCCATCGTCATGTTAAGAAATTGTTCTTCGCCCACTTTTACTGTCGCGATTTGCCTACTGCCCCCTTATGTTCAAGTAATGGGAGGGCGTTCAATGGTTGAAATGGTTGAACGGGGGTACTTTATTTTTGATGGGGGATGGTTGAACGAGGAGGAGGGGGGGGGTTGACTTAAAGTAAACTCCTCCAACTCTTCTAAGCCTTCCTTCGCCAGTTTTGCAACCTGTTGCAGCCAGTTTATCCCGATGACCCCCTTCTCGTTTTCTGAACGTGGGTGATGGGGGAGTTAAAAAGGGGGAAGAGCTTGTTTAACTTGAGAAGCCTGGTAAGAAACTTGGGGAGTATTCCAAAACTCTTTGAATTTTAGAGAATCCTTTAAATGAAATATAAGCAACAACCAAAGGATAGACATAATTCTAGCGTCGAAACTTCTGTCCTCTTTATGGCTTATTTATTTTTGAAAAATTACTCACCTTTTCAGCAATTGGAATGATAAAAGACGCTTGTTTTTTTGCGGTCGAAGCATAAACTTCTTTGTGTGCTTTTACATGAAAAGTTAAAATAATATAAAACAACTAAGTTTTGTTTAGACTTGCAACTTAATTTTTTGTTTAATTTGCTCAAATATATACGCATTAATGATGAAAAAACAGTTTGATCAATAGCTATCGGATATAGTTTTATGTTAAGCAGTCACATAACCTCAAAATAACAGCAATTTCACTCATTTTAAGAGGGCAGATATTTTGCCATTTAATTTTTGTGTAGCCGATCATATGCGAAAGAATGAATAAAACAGAGACTGAATTTTGAACAAAGGATTTTCAGATCAACACCTGTTTTTTAGGTCACATTTTAGGTACAAGAAATAACAATACTGGTATAAATAAATAGTAATTGGTTTTTTTTATATTGGTAAACGGATTTAACTAAAAAAGCCAATGTGCGTCTTAATCAGGAACTCTATCTAGTTTTCTCTCAATCATACAGCGAAGCAACGTAAGCCTTCGGAGCATTATCCTGCTCTTGAAAAAGAAGGGAAGACGCCGGTTTTTCTACCGTCCAGCCCCAGTCTGGCATACACACCAGTTTCTCATTGTAGATCCCAGCATAGTAATAAAAATTAAACCCACTTACGTAGATTTCTTGTCTTATAAGGGGGGGGGCTTTAGTTTTTTGAAAAATGGTCTTCGATAGAAAAGAAGTGAAGTGTGTGTTTGTAAATAAAAACTTGCCCGAATTGAGGTTTCATGGATGGTTCCTAAGCTTACCACCCCGCGTTTTTAACCCCCTTTTTCTTAACACCCTCTCATATAACCCCAGGAATAGATAACATCACTACAATTTAACCCCTTTTTAATACCAATTATTAGAATCAAAGTTAAAATGCGAAGCAAAACGAAATAACAAGCATGCTGCTAAATGCGGTTTAAATTTGAACAGAAATGACCTTGCCGATAGTCTAGACTTTGATAGGAATTGGAAAACCAATCCGATTAGCATGATTCAAATTATTAACCAGAATTGATTAGTTTTCTGCAAAATTGATTTTGATCTTGAAAATAATCTCGCTAATAATAGATTAATTGGCTGAATTTAAATAAATTATGGAATGAAAACTGGTTGTGACCAAAAACTTGATCGATCTTGTCTAAGTTTTTTCAAATGCCAATCATTCAAAAGTAAAACTTAACTGAATTTTCGAACCATCTAAAGTTTACTATTTTTTTTGAATTCTCGGCATACAACGCAATGTCTGAAGAGTTTGCCAGCCCCTAGTCCCCACCAAGCGTCATACCAAAAGAGCGATTGTTCCGGGATTAAGTTGCTAGAGACAGCATTTTTCAAATGCGAGTCCAGTCAATGCGTTTTTCTACGTCTCCGGGAGGCTGCAAGGAGACGTCTTTTCTTGAAAAAATTGCCAAACACTAATTCTTTTTTAAAATATATACAAAGAACAAATGAACAAGTGTTCCGCTTAAGTTCGCCATAGCGTGAAGGAAACGCAAATCAGTTTTCTCCTCCTAAACCTGCATAAAATTCTGCACGTTTCTTTTTATGATTTGGTACTTTTTCTTTTTTGTAAATTGGTGCCCGCTTGAGGCGTTAAGAAAACTAAGTTTTTAAAGGGAGGCGTCTTTTTGCAAATTTGCAATTACCTTCCAAATACTAGGGTGTGAACCACTAAAATATGACTATATGCCATAATGCCAACCCTATACAGCATTTGTTGATCTTGCCAAACCGGATGTTGTTGCATCTTTTTGGTTCCCTAGTGAAGGGGGGAATAGGACTTCTCGGTTCGGGACCAGACTTTTTATTTTATTAGATCCGAAAAAGAGGCAGAGCTTGTCAACTTTTGCAATTTTTTCCGACTCGTTTATGGTGCGATCGCATACTACTTGAATTTCCTCGACTATTGTATCGTGCGAATTTACTGTTTTGCCTTCTTTTTGAAAATCGGGGAAGATAACGTTTTAAGTGCTAATGCAAGCTCGTGGTTTGTTTTCTACTCATTTTTCATCCGAGTTCCGCTATTTTTCTTATATAATTTTAGAAAGATGAAAAAAAACATTCCGAAAACTTGGATTCTGGGAAGTTTTTTTTGATACGCTTGAAAAGCGGCCTGCTCAAAATCCAGAAAATTTTTTCGGTAATACTCTCAGTTGTTAAATTTTCCAGGGCTCCCAAGAAACGATGGTATAATTTTTCCGTTTCATTTGGTAGGAAAGCATATTGCAAGCATGGACTATTCCTGAAAGACTAACATAAATAGAGTAGAGTTGATAACACATTTTTGAAGTATTTTGAAAATTCCGTCAGCCAACCAAAATTTGACTTTTGAAGAAACGTAGTACTTCTGAGTCGCCAAGTAAAATCATCCTTTCGTGATCATACTTAGCGGCAAGATCGTCTGTTATGGGCTGAACTGTTGTTGTGGTGACAGCGACGGTCGGAGTATTACTCTCGCTCAGGTCCTTGGTCCTTTACAAAACTGGTCGAGCATCAGGTTTTCACATAGATATGTCGTGATTATGCTCACCCCTCGTTTGAACAGAACTTTCACCATCCGTAGTTCCTGTGGCTCGTCATTTACGAGTCTGGTATTTTTGGCAGTTCCAAATAGTAGTGGTTTTGTTCATACATTTAAGATAAAACTCGTGGCCTGATACCACTAATATTTGTTCGTCATTGGAGGATAGAGTAAAATAGAAGGACGCTTCAAACATTTTGGCTCATCGAATGTTAAAACAATTGTTCAGTGTAAGGCAGTACAATTTCTGGTACGTTTTTTGAAATTATTGAGCTGCTTTCATTTAACACCATGTATGTTATCTCTGTTTTAAACTGAATGAGGGATTATTTCTCTTACTAATCGAAATACAATTATTTTTCAGACGTCAATTTGAAAAAAATCCGTTGAAAACCAAAATAATTGATTACAAAAAATTATAAATTGTACAATTTTGTTGCACAATATTTGTACAATTTGCTACGTTTTGTGGTTTTTACACATTTTTTAGAGACGTTTTGATGACCAAATGTTTGACTTTAGTTCAAAAAGCTAAAGGGTACAAGCGTGGTGATACGTAAATGGGCAAAGATAAAAAAAACATGAGGCAACAAAAATTAAGAAACTTAAAAGATCTAAAGGAAAATAGGGGAGCGTTATGAACAGAAAAAAAATAGAAATTAAGATCAATTTTTTAAACAATGTAAATTTTACTTCAAATAATTCGATTTGCCAAAAAAATTTGCCAAACCATTTTGCGAAAAGAAGAGTGAAGTTTTGTAGTTACTCAAACGTGTTTGCTAATATGTCTGATTGGAAAAAATTTTGATCCATTGTAATCGATTATAATCGATTATTCTTAGAGGTTTATAGAGATTTCTATAAATTCACTAAATATTTGACTTTTATCCATAGATCTCCGTTGTGGGTAGACCTTTTTTTTCACCTCATCTCATCTCAATATCTTTGATATAGTCAGGTTTTTGATGTCGGGGAGTTTTTATAATCTAAGCGCGTTTTATTAAAACACTAGAGTAGCGTATTGATAAAAAACAGGCGGCGCGACCAAAAAAAGACTTGCGGAGCGGCTTAAGAAAAACTGGCGGTACGACTTTAAAAAAATGGCGGCACGACTGAAGAAAAACTGTACGGCGCAAATAGTAGCGCGACTTTAAAAATCAGTCTATTAAAAAAATCAATTCTAAGAAAAATTCAAACTTAAAATACGCGTCTGTGAGAACAATTTTTTCCAACGTTTGAAACAAAAATATCTTTACTTAAATTTTTTCAATCTACAATAAAAGATAAATAACTGTTTCTACATCATCTGAATTAAGTTCCCATAATAGTTACCTCACTTCCTTCCACAGCATACGCTGCAACAAACATTATATATTTCAAGGCCAAATTGTGTATTTCTTAAAAATTCAGTGCCGATTTGAGATCAGCTAGTGGAATCTCTAAACAAAAAATTACAACTCAATCCACCTGCAGTGCCTTGCGCTCTTGCGGAATCCTCATTTTGTAAGAGGAATACGTAAACTGTGAGAGTGATCCACATTTTGTTAGCAGAATACGCAAATTTGAGCGTATTCGAATTACTTTTGCAGAATTCACTCAAAAACCAAAATTTCACTAAGTTGCTGTAACCGCTTGCTGCTAATTACGCGATACAGTTATGGAGCCTACAAAATTTACTTTACAGGTGTTTGCTTATGGATTTCGCAACATATTGATTGGTGAAGTCTACTTGCAGTTAAGAACAAGTTTAGAGGTTTGTCGCCAGTTTCCACGGTACTACAGTGAAAAAACGTTGCGCTTATCCAGAATACATTTTGTCATCGTTATGTAGTCCCACCATTTTCATATGATATAAGAGCTGAGGAGAGTGCTATACAGGATTTAGGGGGGGGGGGGGGTTGGCGGAAGCCTTTCTCCCTCAGGCATTTGACCCCCTGCCGACCCAAAGGAGTCAAAGTCGCCTTTAGAAAAAATTTAGAGTCGGTCGGCCAAAAATGGATTTCTTGAAAAGTACCAAAGGGGGGACCCCTTTGATACTTTTTAAGAAATCCATTTTTGGCCGACCGACTCTAAAATTGTCCTAAAGGCGACTTTGACTCCAGTATATATTAACTTTGAGGGGGAGCTCGCGCCAAAAAAAATCGAGTTTTTTTTGTCAAAATATTCCAAAAAGTGCCCAAAGCCGGCTTTTTTGACCTTTTTTTTCAAAAACTTGCCTGCGGCGCCGAAAGTTTGGCCAAAACAGCGTCTTTTAAGTGCTTTAGGAGAGCTCGGAAAATCAATTTGGCCGAACCAAATTTTTTTTTTTGAAAACCCTTATACCCCCCGCCCTCTCGAGAAAATCCTAGATCCGCCCCTGCTGCCACAATGGAAAAGAAATACTCAAAATTAAACGAATTCCAAAGTTCAGTACACGTAAAGGCTGAACGTCAGAATCACTTTTTTAGGTGATTGGCGCATAGAACCTGACCATTTGAATTGAATTTGAATTTGAGTTTCCGAGGTCGTCTCATTGAACATAAACAAGGCGCAATACACTTTTAGTTTTTTAAGCATAAAAAACAAATGTAGCCGGCACTGATTGGTTCCAGACCATTTAATCATTGGCCTTTGAACCAGTTTTAAATTTCCCCAATTTTGCAAAAATAGTGGGAAAACTCGATCAAAGAAAATTCATGCAAATTTGTGGGTCTTTTTACTTGTTCCGGCCGAAAATCAATATTTTAATTATCTTTCAATATCAGCCAATCAAATGTCAGTAGCATTGCAAATGTGTTGTTCACAGCCCAATTATCAACAAGCCGAATTTTCAAATACGCTGCAGAGTTTTAACCAGATTTAGTTCATATATTGATGGTGGGTGTATAAATAGATCATACTGATGAAGGTTGTTTCTCTCTTATGACATGTGTTCAATCAGCAATTCTCACCAGGGACACTCTCATCATTGAGGGTTAGATTGAGGCTCGTTCAAAAACACGAATCATCGGTACTGCAAGTCCACATGCACATTATCCATAACTTTGTTCGTCCGATGGTTTCCCGCACTCAGTAAAAAGCGAAAGAAATCGATTATATCATAATTATAATTGTTCTTTTAGCTAAATTTTAATTAATCATAAGTGCCAATTTCAGATGTTTAAACGATTTTTAATCCATTATAATGCTAACATTTTTGGCGACATTTTAATAAGTTATAATCAATCATTTTCTGATCACTACCCAATTGTTTTAGAGCTACATACCGCAAACACCAGCGTGACAATGTCAAAAACGTATCGTGATACCACTTTCTTAAAATCTCAATGCAAGATAGATGATTTAATATTGCTTTAGTGCATGAATTACAAGATTTCAAACACAACACAACAAAATCGATCGATGATTTATTCAAAGAATTTCAGTCGAATTAACATAGTGTTTTAGATAAATATGCACCAATGAAAAGATCTAAAACTAAAGAACCGAAAACTAAGTGCCAATGGTTGACTAATCATTAAAAAAATTTAATTGCCAGGCGTAACATGCTTCACGAAACATGGTCTAAAAACAAAAGCGCCAAGGAGCAAGATTACTCTTCGAAATTGCGGCGGGCCAATCACTGATGAATTGGCTATTGCAATTGCGTTCAATATTTATTTTTCCTCGATTGGAAATAATCTAGCCAGTAACATACCAAACCTTGGATATGATCAAGTTTTTAGCACGCCGAGTTATGCATGCGTAGTTATCCTGTCTCGGAATTGGAAATTCACACTATCTTTTCTAAGCTGCAAAAAAATCTTCCTCGGGTGTTGATGGAATAAAAAACTTCTTTATTAAAGCAAGCGCTTTGGCGGTTGTTCCTGTTTTGAAGCATCTGATTGAATTATCCTTGAAATCAGGAAGCTTTCCTTCAAATCTTGCGCAGGTGGTTGTTTGTCCTTTATATAAGGATGGATCTAAAATTGATATCAGTAGTTATAGACCAATTTGACTTCTCGCAACCTAGAGCAAAGTGTTTGAGCGAGCAATGTACAAAAGAGTATAGAATAACTTAGAAGTTAACTCTCTAAATTATATCAAACAAATTAATTTTTGCAGAAATCACAGCACTTTTGATGCAATTGCGGAAAAATTGAAAAAAATTCGCTTGGATCTGAGCAAATCAGTGAAAAAAAAACAGTATTTCTTGATTAAAAAACAAATTTGACATCCTTGATCACCAATTTTTTTTTCGAAAATTAGAAATGTTTGGCGAAAGTGGAAATAGTCTGAACTGGTTTAAAAGCTATTTGAAGCATAGGAAACAACTTGTAGAAATCGGCACTTCACATTCAACGTGGCGGAGTATAAAGTGCGGCGTTCCTCGAGGTTCTATTTTAGGCCCACTTTTGTTTCTGATATACATAATCAAGCTTACAACAATCTGCACTTTTATTGAAATTTTTTTGTTTGCAGACTCAACAACATAACTAGTTTGAACTGCTCCGTCGAAAACTTCAATAAAAACCTAAAAGTTGTCAGCAAAGGGTTGAAAATCAATAAATTGTCCCTGAATATGGATAAAACAGTTCAACTTAGTTTATCATCGAGTACTGCTTCCAATCATCAGTTTCATATCAAAAACATACCCTTAAAACGCGCCTCATCTTGCAAGTATCTTGGTATATATTCATGTAGCAAATTATTTTTCAATTGTTTTGATTTTATTCGAACTGGGCTTAAAAAACAATGTGGCGTTATGTTACTAAAACTGGTTTACTCAAATACTTAAGCCCTAACACTATACCAATACTGCAATACGTTATTCAAGCGTACGGTTGTACTTGTTATACAAATCTTTTGCCCCTTTTGATGATACAAAATAAGTAATTCCGTTGATTTACTTTAAAGAAATTTTGAAAGCCTGCGAAATGTATCTCTTGATGAAAAGATTCTAACAATTCACGGGCTCCATGTATAAAAAATTTTAAATTCGTTTTGCGGTGAGTATCAGGGATAATTTCGGAAAAATTTTTAAGTGAATTTTTCAAATTCGATACGCCTGCGTACTATACTAGAAAATAATAAGAGGAGAACTTTAGAATTGATGAAAATATTTAATCTGAAAAGCAAACTCAACAAGCGTCACTTAGTTACCGGAAACAAAGCTTTATAATTTATTTCGAGAGAATTCACTTCTTCTCACCAATTTTGCTGGTTTTTCTCAAGCCAATGTTCAACAGATTGCTCATCAAATGCGCGATCTATTCAAATTGAGCAATGAAGAACTGATCAAGTTTAATTTTTGTTATTGATTTGTAGTTTAACTAAACTGATATTTCAATAGAACATGTCGGACTCGTAGAGGTCTGCTTTGATGTGGGTTTTCAAATCGTTTTTGGCGTCTGAAAGCCCCTACTTTGACTTGTTCACTTGTTACTGCTCAGTTAGGTGTCCACTGACTCTCAAGCCCCCATTCAATGATTTTGATGTTATGGAGGCTCTAGGGGAGGAGACATAGTTAGTAGAAGCACTAACCGCAATGTGAAAAATTCAAGTTTTGTAATGAAACCGAGTGAAGTGCCTACGACTGGCGAGTTTTCAAACTCTATCATGTTTTCAGGAAGTTGTTTTTGTAACTTGTAATTCAGTTTTTTTGTGATACAGTAAAACTAATGTCATTCAAATCGAATCATCTATTATTCAGTTGATGCACAACTTGTTAACATTGTGCCACATATCTTTTTATAAATTTTTTTGGCATTTGCAAGATCTCTTTCTTCCGCTGTTGTATTTAGGCTCAATTAGTTGTCTGTAATTTTCCTTATCTGTTGTATCTTATTTGTTTTCAATCAAATTCAGGGCAGCACTTGGCAACCTTTATGTGTTTGTTAGCCGTCCGCTCTTTGTTACTGACGCATTTAAATTTAATTCGTCTGATTTTAAAATAAGTAACATGGAGAAAAAAATTCTTTTCCTTTTTATTATTAAAATCAATTATAATTGATCATAATCTCTCCGAAAATCTCTAATAATCTATTATAATAGATTACAATCCTTTTTTCTATCAGAAATTTATCTCGCAAAAAAATCCATTAGAATGGATCACAATTTAGCTATTTTTTATGAAAACACAGTAAAAATCAAATTTAATTTAAACTTAAGCTTTAAGTACAAAAACACAGTTTCTTTTAGTTCGGTAACCAACTGAAAAGCACAGAAAACAAATAAAAAAATTAAACGAAATGAAGCGATTATGTTTGTTGGATAATAATTTATTATAATCCATTATAATTGATTATATTTCAACTAAATTTGAGAAAAAAACTCAAAAAATAATCGATATGATTTTTACTGTGTTTTCGTAAAAAATAGCTAAACTATAATCCATTATGTTTGACTTTTATCGATTTGTTTTAATCTTAGCAGATTCAACAAAAATAATAATCATTTTCACAAGGTCGAGTTTTTTGTTACTTTTGCGTTTTTTGGTGAAAAACTCATCCTGGACTACATATTAAACAGAAAAAGTCAAGTTATGCATGCAAAAACTTCTTTCGAAAAACTTATATTTGAGCACAGAAACAAGTTTGCAAACAAAAAAGGGATTTAAAATTTTCTGCATCAAATTTGTGTTTTTGTTTATGAAAAAAATTCAAATCAAACAATTTTCATGTAATTTTCATATATACCTATCGAATGATATACGAAAATCCCGTCAAAAATGGCTAGTTAAAAAGTTGAAATTTGTCTTCAGAAAAAAAAACCAACCCAAGCGCAAATATTCCGTTACTATTGTTACGAAAGTCGGAACAACGATCAACTATAATTAGAGTAGCGTATTGATAAAAAACAGGCGGCGCGACCAAAAGAAGACTGGCGGAGCGACTTAAGAAAAACTGGCGGCACGACTTAAAAAAAATGGCGGCACGACTTGAGAAAAACTGTACGGCTCAAATAGTAGCGCGACTTTAAAAATCAGTCTATTTAGAAAAAAATCAAATCTATAAAAAATTCAATCTAAAAATACGCGTCTGTGAGAACAATTTTTTCCAACAATTGGAACAAAAATATCTTTACTTAAATTTTTTCAATCTACAATAAAAGATAAATAACTGTTTCTACATCATCTGAATTAATTTCCCATAATAGTTACCTTACTTCCTTCCACAGCATACGCTGCAACAAACATTATATATTTCAAGGCCAAATTGTGTATTTCTTAAAAAAATTGCAGTGCCGATTTGAGATCAACTAGTGGAATCTGTAAACAAAAACAACTCAATCCACCTGCAGTCGCCTGCGCTCTTGCGGTATCCTCATTTTGTAAGAGGAATCCGCAAATTGTGAAAGTGATCCACATTTTGTTAGCAGAATACGTAAACTTAAGCGTATTCGAATTACTTTTGCAGAATTCACTCAAAAACCAAAATTTCAATAACTTGCTGTAACCGCTTGCTGCTAATTACAGTTATGGAGCCTACAAAATTTACTTTACAAGTGTTTGCTTATGGATTTCGCAATATATTGATTGGCGAAGTCTACTTGCAGTTAAGAACAAGTTTAGAGGTTTGTCGCCGGTTTCCACGGTACTACAGTGAAAAAACGTTGCGATTATCCAGAATACATTTTGTCATCGTTATGTAGGTCCCACCATTTTCATATGATTTTATAAGAGCTGAGGGGAGTGCTATACAGGGGCGTATTTAGGATGGGGGCCGGTTGCCGGAAGCCTTTCCCCCTCAGGCATTCGACCCCCTGCCGACACAAAGGAGTCAAAGTTTTTAAGTACTTTTGGTACTTTTTAAGAAATCCATTTTTGGCCGATCGACTCTAAAATTGTTCTAAAGGCGACTTTGACTCCAGTATATATTAACTTTGAGGGGGAGCTCGGGCCAAAAAAAAAATCGAGTTTTTTTTGTCAAAATATTCCAAAAAGTGCCCAAAGCCGGCTTTTTTGACCTTTTTTTCAAAAACTTGCCTGCGGCGCCGAAAGTTTGGCCAAAACAGCGTCTTTTAAGTGCTTTAGGAGAGCTCGGAAAATCAATTTGGCCGAACCAAAATTTTTTTTTTTGAAAACCCTCATACCCCCCGCCCTCTCGAGAAAATCCTAGATCCGCCCCTGCTGCCACAATGGAAAAGAAATACTCAAAATTAAACGAATTCCAAAGTTCAGTACACGTAAAGGCTGAACGTCAGAATCACTTTTTTAGGTGATTGGCGCATAGAACCTGACCATTTGAATTGAATTTGAATTTGAGTTTCCGAGGTCGTCTCATTGAAGATAAACAAGGCGCAATACACTTTTATTTTTTTAAGCATAAAAAACAAATGTAGCCGGCACTGATTGGTTCCAGACCATTTAATCATTGGCCTTTGAACCAGTTTTAAATTTCCCCAATTTTGCAAAAATAGTGGGAAAACTCGATCAAAGAAAATTCATGCAAATTTGTGGGTCTTTTTACTTGTTCCGGCCGAAAATCAATATTTTAATTATCTTTCAATATCAGCCAATCAAATGTCAGTAGCATTGCAAATGTGTTGTTCACAGCCCAATTATCAACAAGCCGAATTTTCAAATACGATGCAGAGTCTTAACCAGATTTAGTTCATATATTGATGGTGGGTGTATAAATAGATCATACTGATGAAGGTTGTTTCTCTCTTATGACATGTGTTCAATCAGCAATTCTCACCAGGGACACTCTCATCATTGAGGGTTAGATTGAGGCTCGTTCAAAAACACGAATCATCGGTACTGCAAGTCCACATGCACATTATCCATAACTTTGTTCGTCCGATGGTTTCCCGCACTCAGTAAAAAGCGAAAGAAATCGATTATATCATAATTATAATTAATCATAAGTGCCAATTTCAGATGTTTAAACGATTTTTAATCCATTATAATGCTAACATTTTTGGCGACATTTTAATAGGTTATAATCAATCATTTTCTGATCACTACTTAATTGTTTTAGAGCTACATACCGCAAACACCAGCGTGACAATGTCAAAAACGTATCGTGATACCACTTTCTTAAAATCTCAATGCAAGATAGATGATTTAATATTGCTTTAGTGCATGAATTACAAGATTTCAAACACAACACAACAAAATCGATCGATGATTTTTTCAAAGAATTTCAGCCGAATTAACATAGTGTTTTAGATAAATATGCACCAATGAAAAGATCTAAAACTAAAGAACCGAAAACTAAGTGCCAATGGTTGACTAATCATTAAAAAAATTTAATTGCCAGGCGTAACATGCTTCACGAAACATGTTCTAAAAACAAAAGCGCCAAGGAGCAAGATTACTCTTCGAAATTGCGGCGGGCCAATCACTGATGAATTGGCTATTGCAATTGCGTTCAATATTTATTTTTCCTCGATTGGAAATAATCTAGCCAGTAACATACCAAACCTTGGATATGATCAAGTTTTTAGCACGCCGAGTTATGCATGCGTAGTTATCCCGTCTCGGAATTGGAAATTCACACTACCTTTTCTAAGCTGCAAAAAAATCTTCCTCGGGTGTTGATGGAATAAATAACTTCTTTATTAAAGCAAGCGCTTTGGCGGTTGTTCCTGTTTTGAAGCATCTAATCGAATTATTCTTGAAATCAGGAAACTTTCCTTCAAATCTTGCGCAGGTGGTTGTTTGTCATTTATATAAGGATGGATCTAAGATTGATGTCAGTAGTTATAGAACAATATGACTACTCGCAACCTAGAGCAAAGTGTTTGAGCGAACAATGCACAACAAAGTATAGAATTACTTAGAAGTTAACTCTCTAAATTGTATCGAACAATTTAGTTTTCGCAGAAATCACAGCAATTTTGATGCAATTGCGGAAAAATTGAAAAAAATCGCTGGATCTGACCATATCAGTGAAAAGAACAGTATTTCTTGATTTTGAATCAGTGAAAAGAACAGTATTTCTTGAGCAAATCAGTAAAAGAACAGTATTTCTAAAAACAGTATCATAACCAAATTTTGTTTCAAAAATTAGAAATCTATGGCGTAAGTGGAAATAGTCTGAACTGGTTTAAAAACTATTTGAAGCTTAGGAAACAACTTGTAGAAATCGGCACCTCACATTCAATGTGGCGGAGTATAAAGTGCGGCGTTCCAAAGGTTCTATTTTAGGCCAACTTTTGTTTCTGATATACATAAACGAGCTTACAAAAATCAGGAAACTTTCCTTCAAATCTTGCGCAGGTGGTTGTTTGTCATTTATATAAGGATGGATCTAAGATTGATGTCAGTAGTTATAGAACAATATGACTACTCGCAACCTAGAGCAAAGTGTTTGAGCGAACAATGTACAACAAAGTATAGAATTACTTAGAAGTTAACTCTCTAAATTGTATCGAACAATTTAGTTTTCGCAGAAATCACAGCACTTTTGATGCAATTGCGGAAAAATTGAAAAAAATCGCTGGATCTGGCCATATCAGTGAAAAGAACAGTATTTCTTGATTTTGAATCAGTGAAAAGAACAGTATTTCTTGAGCAAATCAGTAAAAGAACAGTATTTCTAAGAACAGTATCATAACCAAATTTTGTTTCAAAATTAGAAATCTATGGCGTAAGTGGAAATAGTCTGAACTGGTTTAAAAACTATTTGAAGCATAGGAAACAACTTGTAGAAATCGGCACCTCACATTCAATGTGGCGGAGTATAAAGTGCGGCGTTCCAAAGGTTCTATTTTTGGCCAACTTTTATTTCTGATATACATAAACGAGCTTACAAAAATCTGCACTTTCATTGAAAAATTTTTGTTTGCAGACTCAACAACATAACTAGTTTAAACTGCTCCGTCAAAAACTTCAAAAAAAAACCTAAAAGGTTGTCAGCAAATGGTTAAAAACCAATAAATTGTCCCCGAATATGGATAAAACTGTTCAAGTTAGTTTATCATCGAGTAGTGCTTCCAATCATCAATTTCACATCAAAAACATACCCTTAAAACGCGCTTCATCTTGCAAATATCTTGGCATGTGTCCATAAAGCAAACTATTTTTGAGTTTTATTGATTTCGTTCGAACTAGGCTTAAACAACAATGTGGCATTATGTTACTAAAACTGTTTAATTCAAATACTTTAGCCCTAACATTAAACCAATACTGCAATACGTTATTCTAGCGTACGGTTGTACTTGTTATACAAATCTTTTGCCTCTTTTGATGATACAAAAAAATATTTCCGTTGATTTACTTTAAAAGGGCATACGAAATTTTGAAAGCATACGAAATGTATTTCTTGATGAAAAGATTCTAACAATTTTTGAGCTCCATGTAAATTAAACTTTAAATTTCGTTTTGCGGTCAGTATCAGGGATAATCCCTTTTTCTATCAAAATTTTATCTCACAAAAAAATCAATTATAATGGATTATAAATTAGCTATTTTTTACAAAAACACAGCAAAAATCAAATTTAATTTAAGCTTAAACTATAAGTACAAAAATACAGTTTCTTTTAGGTAACCAACTGAAAAACACTTGAAACAAATCAAAAAATTAAACAAAATGAAGCGATTATGATTGTTGGATAGTAATTTATTATAATCCATTATAATTGATTATTTTTCAACTAAATTTGAGAAAAAAACTCAAAAAAATAATCGATATGATTTTTACTGTGTTTTCGTAAAAAATAGCTAAATTATAGTCCATTAAACTTGATTTTTATCGATTTTTTTTTCATCTGAGCAATTTAAACAAAAAATCATAATCATTTTTCCAAAGTCAAGTTTTTTGTGATTTTTGCGTTTTTTGGGTGAAACACTCATCCTGGGCTACGTATTAAACACAAAAAGTCAAGTTATGCATGCAAAAGTTTCGTTCGAAAACTTTATATTTCAGCACAGAAACAAGTTTGCAACCGAAAAAGGGATTTAAAATTTTCTGCATCAAATTTTTGTTTTTGTTAATGAAAAAATTCATATCAAACAATTTTCAATAAGGTTTCATATATGCCTTTCGAATGATATAAGAAAATCCCGTCAAAAATGGCTAGTTAAAAAGTTGAAATTTGTCTGCAGAAAAAAAACCAACCCGAGCACAAATATTCCGTTACTATAGTTACGAAAGTCGGATTATAGTATTACGATTTTTCATTTTTGCGTTTTCGATTTAAAAAGTTGGAATTTGTCTGCAGAAAAAAAACCGACCCAAGCACAAATATTCCGTTACTATTGTTACGAAAGTCGGATTATAATATTAATATTTTTCACTTTTGCGTTTTTTGGGTGAAACACTCATCCTGGGCTACGTATTAAACACAAAAAGTCAAGTTATGCATGCAAAAGTTTCGTTCGAAAAATTTATATTTCAGCACAGAAACAAGTTTGCAACCGAAAAAGGGATTTAAAATTTTCTGCATCAAATTTTGTTTTTGTTAATGAAAAAATTCATATCAAACAATTTTCATATAGGTTTCATATATGCCTTTCGAATGATATAAGAAAATCCCGTCAAAAATGGCTAGTTAAAAATTTGAAATTTGTCTGCAGAAAAAAAACTAACCCGAGCACAAATATTCCGTTACTATAGTTACGAAAGTCGGATTATAGTATTACTATTTTTCATTTTTGCGTTTTCGATTTAAAAAGTTGGAATTTGTCTGCAGAAAAAAAACCGACCCAAGCACAAATATTCCGTTACTATTGTTACGAAAGTCGGATTATAATATTAATATTTTTCACTTCTGCGTTTTTTGGGTGAAACACTCATCCTGGACTACGTATTAAACACAAAAAGTCAAGTTATGCATGCAAAAGTTTCGTTCGAAAAGTTTATATTTGAGCACAGAAACAAGTTTGCAACCGAAAAAGGGATTTTAAATTTTCTGCATCAAATTTTTGTTTTTGTTAATGAAAAAATTCATATCAAACAATTTTCATATAGGTTTCATATATGTCTTTCGATCGTTATAAGAAAATCCCGTCAACAATGGCTAGTTAAAAAGTTGAAATTTGTCTGCAGAAAAAAAACCAACCCGAGCACAAATATTCCGTTACTATAGTTACGAAAGTCGGATTATAGTATTACGATTTTTCATTTTTGCGTTTTCGATTTAAAAAGTTGGAATTTGTCTGCAGAAAAAAAACCGACCCAAGCACAAATATTCCGTTACTATTGTTACGAAAGTCGGATTATAATATTAATATTTTTCACTTTTGCGTTTTTTGGGTGAAACACTCATCCTGGGCTACGTATTAAACACAAAAAGTCAAGTTATGCATGCAAAAGTTTCGTTCGAAAAATTTATATTTCAGCACAGAAACAAGTTTGCAACCGAAAAAGGGATTTAAAATTTTCTGCATCAAATTTTGTTTTTGTTAATGAAAAAATTCATATCAAACAATTTTCATATAGGTTTCATATATGCCTTTCGAATGATATAAGAAAATCCCGTCAAAAATGGCTAGTTAAAAATTTGAAATTTGTCTGCAGAAAAAAAACTAACCCGAGCACAAATATTCCGTTACTATAGTTACGAAAGTCGGATTATAGTATTACTATTTTTCATTTTTGCGTTTTCGATTTAAAAAGTTGGAATTTGTCTGCAGAAAAAAAACCGACCCAAGCACAAATATTCCGTTACTATTGTTACGAAAGTCGGATTATAATATTAATATTTTTCACTTCTGCGTTTTTTGGGTGAAACACTCATCCTGGACTACGTATTAAACACAAAAAGTCAAGTTATGCATGCAAAAGTTTCGTTCGAAAAGTTTATATTTGAGCACAGAAACAAGTTTGCAACCGAAAAAGGGATTTTAAATTTTCTGCATCATATTTTTGTTTTTGTTACTGAAAAAATTCATATCAAACAATTTTTGATATAGGTTTCATATATGCTTTTCGAATGATATAAGAAAATCCCGTCAAAAATGGCTAGTTAAAAAGTTGAAATTTGTCTGCAGAAAAAAAACCGACCCAAGCACAAATATTCCGTTACTATTGTTACGAAAGTCGGATTATAATATTAATTTTTTTCACTTTTGCGTTTTTTGGGTGAAACACTCATCCTGGACTACGTATTAAACACAAAAATTCAAGTTATGCATGCAAAAGTTTCGTTCGAAAAATTTATATTTGAGCACAGAAACAAGTTTGCAACCGAAAAAATAATTTGAAATTTTCTGCATCAAATTTGTGTTTTTATTTATGAAAAAATTCATATCAAACAATTTTCATTTAGGTTTTATATATGCCTTTCGAATGATATCAGAAAATCTCGTCAAAAATGGCTAGTTACAAATCTGAAATTTGTCTGCAGAAAAAAACCAACCCGAGCACAAATATTCCGTTACTATAGTTACGAAAGTCGGATTATAGTATTACTATTTTTAATTTTTGTTTTTCGATTTAAAAAGTTGAAATTTGTCTGCAGAACAAAAACCGACCCGAGCACAAATATTCCGTTACTATTGTTACGAAAGTCGGATTATAATTTTACTATTTTTCACTTTTGCGTTTTTTGGGTGAAACACTCATCCTGGACTACGTATTAAACACAAAAAGTCAAGTTATGCATGCAAAAGTTTCGTTCGAAAAATTTTTATTTCAGCACAGAAACAAGTTTGCAACCGAAAAAGGGATTTTAAATTTTCTGCATCATATTTTTGTTTTTGTTACTGAAAAAATTCATATCAAACAATTTTTGATATAGGTTTCATATATGCTTTTCGAATGATATAAGAAAATCCCGTCAAAAATGGCTAGTTAAAAAGTTGAAATTTGTCTGCAGAAAAAAAACCAACCCGAGCACAACTATTCCGTAACTATAGTTACGAAAGTCGGATTATAGTATTACTATTTTTCATTTTTGCGTTTTTCGATTCAAAAAGTTGAAATTTGTCTGCAGAAAAGAAACCGACCCAAGCACAAATTTTCCGTTATTATTGTTACGAAAGTCGGATTATAATATTAATATTTTTCACTTTTTCGTTTTTTGGGTGAAACACTCATCCTGGACTACGTATTAAACACAAAAAGTCAAGTTATGCATGCAAAAGTTTCGTTCGAAAAATTTATATTTGAGCACAGAAACAAGTTTGCAACCAAAAAAATGATTTAAAATTTTTAGCATCAAGTTTGTGTTTTTATTTATGAAAAAATTCATATCAAACAATTTTCATATAGGTTTCATATATGCCTTTCGAATGATATAAGAAAATCCCGTCAAAAATGGCTAGTTAAAAATTTGAAATTTGTCTGCAGAAAAAAAACCAACCCGAGCACAAATATTCCGTTACTATAGTTACGAAAGTCGGATTATAGTATTACTATTTTTCATTTTTGCGTTTTCGATTTAAAAAGTTGGAATTTGTCTGCAGAAAAAAAACCGACCCAAGCACAAATATTCCGTTACTATTGTTACGAAAGTCGGATTATAATATTAATATTTTTCACTTCTGCGTTTTTTGGGTGAAACACTCATCCTGGACTACGTATTAAACACAAAAAGTCAAGTTATGCATGCAAAAGTTTCGTTCGAAAAGTTTATATTTGAGCACAGAAACAAGTTTGCAACCGAAAAAGGGATTTTAAATTTTCTGCATCATATTTTTGTTTTTGTTACTGAAAAAATTCATATCAAACAATTTTTTATATAGGTTTCATATATGCTTTTCGAATGATATAAGAAAATCCCGTCAAAAATGGCTAGTTAAAAAGTTGAAATTTGTCTGCAGAAAAAAAACCGACCCAAGCACAAATATTCCGTTACTATTGTTACGAAAGTCGGATTATAATATTAATTTTTTTCACTTTTGCGTTTTTTGGGTGAAACACTCATCCTGGACTACGTATTAAACACAAAAATTCAAGTTATGCATGCAAAAGTTTCGTTCGAAAAATTTATATTTGAGCACAGAAACAAGTTTGCAACCGAAAAAATAATTTGAAATTTTCTGCATCAAATTTGTGTTTTTATTTATGAAAAAATTCATATCAAACAATTTTCATTTAGGTTTTATATATGCCTTTCGAATGATATCAGAAAATCTCGTCAAAAATGGCTAGTTAAAAAGTTGAAATTTGTCTGCAGAAAAAAACCAACCCGAGCACAAATATTCCGTTACTATAGTTACGAAAGTCGGATTATAGTATTACTATTTTTAATTTTTGTTTTTCGATTTAAAAAGTTGAAATTTGTCTGCAGAACAAAAACCGACCCGAGCACAAATATTCCGTTACTATTGTTACGAAAGTCGGATTATAATTTTACTATTTTTCACTTTTGCGTTTTTTGGGTGAAACACTCATCCTGGACTACGTATTAAACACAAAAAGTCAAGTTATGCATGCAAAAGTTTCGTTCGAAAAATTTTTATTTCAGCACAGAAACAAGTTTGCAACCGAAAAAGGGATTTTAAATTTTCTGCATCATATTTTTGTTTTTGTTACTGAAAAAATTCATATCAAACAATTTTTGATATAGGTTTCATATATGCTTTTCGAATGATATAAGAAAATCCCGTCAAAAATGGCTAGTTAAAAAGTTGAAATTTGTCTGCAGAAAAAAAACCAACCCGAGCACAACTATTCCGTAACTATAGTTACGAAAGTCGGATTATAGTATTACTATTTTTCATTTTTGCGTTTTTCGATTCAAAAAGTTGAAATTTGTCTGCAGAAAAGAAACCGACCCAAGCACAAATTTTCCGTTATTATTGTTACGAAAGTCGGATTATAATATTAATATTTTTCACTTTTTCGTTTTTTGGGTGAAACACTCATCCTGGACTACGTATTAAACACAAAAAGTCAAGTTATGCATGCAAAAGTTTCGTTCGAAAAATTTATATTTGAGCACAGAAACAAGTTTGCAACCAAAAAAATGATTTAAAATTTTTAGCATCAAATTTGTGTTTTTATTTATGAAAAAATTCATATCAAACAATTTTCATATAGGTTTCATAAATGCCTTTCGAATGATATCAGAAAATCCCGTCAAAAATGGCTAGTTAAAAAGTTGAAAATTGTCTGCAGAAAAAAACCAACCCGAGCACAAATATTCCGTTACTATAGTTAAGAAAGTCGGATTATAGTATTACTATTTTTAATTTTTGTTTTTCGATTTAAAAAGTTGAAATTTGTCTGCAGAACAAAAACCGACCCGAGCACAAATATTCCGTTACTATTGTTACGAAAGTCGGATTATAATATTACTATTTTTCACTTTTGCGTTTTTTGGGTGAAACACTCATCCTGGACTACGTATTAAACACAAAAAGTCAAGTTATGCATGCAAAAGTTTCGTTCGAAAAATTTATATTTGAGCACAGAAACAAGTTTGCAACCGAAAAAATGATTTAAAATTTTCTGCATCAAATTTGTGTTTTTATTTATGAAAAAATTCTCATCAAACAATTTTTATATAGGTTTCATATATGCCTTTCGAATGATATAAGAAAATCCCGTCAAAAATGGCTAGTTAAAAAGTTGAAATTTGTCTGCAGAAAAAAACCAACCCGAGCACAAATATTCCGTTACTATAGTTACGAAAGTCGGATTATAGTATTACTATTTTTAATTTTTGTTTTTCGATTTAAAAAGTTGAAATTTGTCTGCAGAACAAAAACCGACCCGAGCACAAATATTCCGTTACTATTGTTACGAAAGTCGGATTATAATAATACTAATTTTCACTTTTGCGTTTTTTGGGTGAAACACTCATCCTGGACTACGTATTAAACACAAAAAGTCAAGTTATGCATGCAAAAGTTTCGTTCGAAAAATTTATATTCGGGCACAGAAACAAGTTTGCAACCGAAAAAGGGATTTAAAATTTTCTGCATCAAATTTTTGTTTTTGTTAATGAAAAAATTCATATCAAACAATTTTCATATAGGTTTCATATATGTCTTTCGATCGTTACAAGAAAATCCCGTCAACAATGGCTAGTTAAAAAGTTGAAATTTGTCTGCAGAAAAAAAACCAACCCGAGCACAAATATTCCGTTACTATTGTTACGAAATGCGGATTATAATATTAATATTTTTCACTTTTGCGTTTTTTGGGTGAAACACTCATCCTGGACTACGTATTAAACACAAAAAGTCAAGTTATGCATGCAAAAGTTTCGTTCGAAAAATTTATATTTGAGCACAGAAACAAGTTTGCAACCGAAAAAATGATTTAAAATTTTCTGCATCAAATTTGTGTTTTTATTTATGAAAAAATTCATATCAAACAATTTTCATATAGGTTTCATATATGCCTTTCGAATGATATACGAAAATCCCGTCAAAAATGGCTAGTTAAAAAGTTAAAATTTGTCTGCAGAAAAAAAACCAACCCGAGCACAAATATTCCGTTTATTAGTTACGAAAGTCGGATTATAGTTTTACTATTTTTCATTTTTGCGTTTTTCGATTTAAAAAGTTGAAATTTGTCTGCAGAAAAAAAACCGACCCAAGCACAAATATTCCGTTACTATTGTTACGAAAGTCGGATTATAATATTAATTTTTTTCACTTTTGCGTTTTTTGGGTGAAACACTCATCCTGGACTACGTATTAAACACAAAAAGTCAAGTTATGCATGCAAAAATTTCGTTCGAAAAATTTATATTTGAGCACAGAAACAAGTTTGCAACCGAAAAAATGATTTAAAATTTTCTGCAACAAATTTGTGTTTTTATTTATGAAAAAACTCATATCAAACAATTTTCATATAGGTTTCATATATGCCTTTCGAATGATATAAGAAAATCCCATCAAAAATGGCTAGTTAAAAAGTTGAAATTTGTCTGCAGAAAAAAAACCAACCCGAGCACAAATATTCCGTTACTATAGTTACGAAACTCGGATTATAGTATTACTATTTTTAATTTTTGTTTTTCGATTTAAAAAGTTGAAATTTGTCTGCGGAACAAAAACCGAAGCGAGCACAAATATTCCGTTACTATTGTTACGAAAGTCGGATTATAATATTACTATTTTTCACTTTTGCGTTTTTTGGGTGAAACACTCATCCTGGATTACGTATTAAACACAAAAAGTCAAGTTATGCATGCAAAAGTTTCGTTCGAAAAATTTATATTCGAGCACAGAAACAAGTTTGCAACCGAAAAAGGGTTTTAAAATTTTCTGCATCAAATTTGTGTTTTTGTTTATGAAAAAATTCATATCAAACAATTTTCATATAGGTTTTATATATACTTTTCGAATGATATAAGAAAATCCCGTCAAAAATGGCTAGTTAAAATTATGAAAATTGTCTGCAGAAAAAAACCAACCCGAGCACAAATATTCTGTTACTATTGTTACGAAAGTCGGATTATAGTATTACTTTTTTTTCACTTTTAGTAACTTTTATTTCTACCTAAAAACACATTCCTAATCGATTAAAAATAATTTTAAATTGCAAGTCATTGTATCGATGTTGTGCAGCTTTGTAGGTATTATCTTGATAATTTTTAAACTTTGTAAGCTAGTGGAAAAAAAATTTTGTAATTTTTTTCAAACAATTTTTCAAAAAAAACGCATGAAACCGAGCCAATTCAAAAACAACAAAAAAGGCCAAGTAGAACGATATTTAAGTTGAGCAGGATACTTTCATTCAATTTTCTCTAGTTGAGTCAACTTACCAATCCAGGGTACTGGGCATCTATTCGATGGGTCTTTAGACCGAATAAAAGTAGAAAGTATTCATATCAAAATTTTAACTGAAAATGTTTCTAGTTTTTTTTAATTGATTTTGTTCAGGGCACTGTACCAAAAAAATTTCATCTCTTGTAATGGCAGTAGTGCATTTTGACTTAGGGAACAGTTAAATAGATGAGATTATAATCGACTATTATCAATTATAATGATTTTGATTGTTTCAAAAAATAGTAACATTAGAGTCCATTTTAGATCGATTATAATCGATTATTTTTTTTGAATTTTATAGAGACTGGCTGACAATAAAAATCCATTATAATCTATTGATTTCTCTTTTCACTGAATGCGGGTTCCAATAGCAGTTTTAGATGGTTTCCTAAGTCAAAATAAACTACTTGCCATTACAAGAGATGAAAAAATATTTTGGTACAGTGCCCTGAACAAAATCAGTTTTAAACAAAAAAACCAGAAACAATTTCCGTAAAAATTTTGACATGAATACTCTCTACTTTTATTCGGTCTATCGACCCATCGACTAGATGCCCAGTACCCTGGATTGGTAATGTGACTCAACTACAGAAAATTGAATGAAAGTATTCTGCTCAACTTAAATATCGTCCTACATCGCCTTTTTTGTTTTTGAATTCGCACAGTTTCACGGTTTTTTCGAAAAATTGTTTGAAAAAAATTACAAAAATTTTTTTCCACTAGCTTACAAAGTTTAGAAATTATCAAGATAATACCTACAAAGCTGTACAGCATCGATACAACGACTTAAATCTTAAAATGATTTTTAATCGATTAGGAATGTGTATTTTATGCAGAAATAAAAGTTACAAAAATTGAAAAAATGTCGATGTCTTGAAAAATAGTAATATTATAATCCAATTATAATTGATCGTTGTTCCGACTTCCGTAACAATAGTAACGGAATATTTGTGCTCGGGTTGGTTTTTTTTCTGCAGACAAATTTCAACTTTTTAACTAGCCATTTTTGACGGGATTTTCTAATATGATTCGAAAGGTATATATGAAACCTATTTGAAAATTGTTTGATATGAAATTTTTTCATAAACAAAAACACAAATTTAATGCAGAAAATTATAAATCCTTTTTTCGGTTGCGACCTTGTTTTTGTGCTCAAATATAATTTTTTCGAAAGAATTTTTTGCATGCATAACCTGACTTTTTGTGTTTAATACGTTGTCCAGGATGAGTTTTTTACCCAAAAAATGCAAAAGTCACAAAAAACACGACTTGATTATTGTTTTTGTTCAATTTGCTAAGATTAAAACAAATTTGTAGAAAATCAGACTTTTTTCTCTCAAACACCAAAATTTTCAAACCAAAAAACTATCTAGCCATACACAAAAAGTTACATTTTTGGTATATAATTCCAAGGGAAAATGTTAGAATTATTTTAAATAGCTAAAATCACCAAATGCAGCTTATCTGCGAGGTAACTGCCAGTTACACTCTTTGTTTTTTATGACAACAAATCTTTAGTTAGTGTTTCGGACGAAACACAAAATTTCAAAACAAAAGTTTTTTGTTTTTTCATTTATGGAAAAAATGTTTATCATGCTTTTTTCATTTAATTTTGGGGATGATAAAACTGATGAAAAAGATCAAATTTTAATTCCAAAGTGTGGAAAAAATTTCATGGTATGGAAAAATTGTTTATTTTGCTATTTTCATGCATTTATTTTTACTCTATGAAATTGAATGAAAGAGTATGATAAGCCTTTTTTTATATATGAAAATTGTATGATAAGCATTTTTGTCAACCCGGGTAACGCACGATATAGTTCGCAGAAATTGTTCCAACTTGGTTGAAGGAAGCTTATTTGCCATAATTGATTTGTTGCAAGGAGCGATATCTATCACTTTGTGCTTTATATGACATGTGGGGGATGAATTTGACAAAAAATCTCAAATTAAGAAAAAATCTTTTTTCTTATTTCATTTTACTTTATCATGTTATTTCTGCTCCATAGACCTTAGAGGCAGTCGGAACATTCAGGGCCTCACCCTGATACGAGCAGCCTTGTAATCCTTTGTCTCTCAGTTTTGTGAAAGCTGACAATGAAACACAAGTATAATCGATTTTTATTCCAAGAACTCCAATGTAGGCGTCAAGCTATAACTTGCAAAAGCTCATCTTGCATATTGCAGCGCGCGTGTGATTAAACCATGCTTTTCTTGTTCGTTTTCAATCGAATTTCCTTGGAAGTTAACTACTCTGTGCTTTCCCTCGATCTGCAGTTTGCTACTTAATGCTTGCCAGCAGAGTGTAGGACCCAGGTCGAGGTCCCGCTCAAAAACCGCTCAATATATGGGCGGTTTGAGCGGTTTTCCAGCAAGATTTGAGCGGTTTGAGCGGTTTGGGTGGTTTGGGTGGTTTTTTTTAGAAAAACCGCTCAAACCGCTCAAATCTTGCTTAAAAAACCGCTCAAAAACCGCTCCTTTCTTGCGGTGATTTTTGAACGGTTTTTCAAGCAAGATTTGAGCGGTCTTATAAAGAAAACCGATTAAAACCAACAAAAAGGCCTGGAAAGGTAATGTGACGCTAAGATGCAGTTGAAATACTACCCGTGTTGACCTCCATAAACCGAAAATGCTTATCTTACATTTCCCCACACCGAAAATGCTTATCTTACAATTTTCTACGTCAAATGTATGGAAAAATGCTAATAATACAATTTTCATACAATTTCAAAAAAACATTGAAAAAAGATTCAATACAGTTTCTCCGGCTATTTGAACCAAATAAAACAGTCTGGTAGTGAAAAATAACTACGTTTATTTTTTTTGGAAAAAAAATGGTTATCCTACAATTTCCATATATGAAAATTGTATGATAACCATTTTTTCATGAAAGGCAAGATTTTCAGAAACTTGCTAAAATTTGTTTATAAACAAATTTAAACTATTTAACCGTTTTCAACTCAAGCACGATTTTTTTCGATGTATTGACCAAAAACAATGTGAGCGACTTGTTTCAAATGCTCGAGCAAAATAACCACTGGAAAATATGTAAGTATGTGTATGTATGTATGTATGTATACATGCATGTTTAAATGTAAGTACGTTTGTATCTATGTATGTATGTATGTATGTATGTATGTATGTATGTATGTATGTATGTATGTATGTATGTATGTATGTATGTATGTATGTATGTATGTATGTATGTGTGTATAGATGTATGGACGTATCTTTGTATATATTTATGAGCGATTTTTTTTATATACATATTAAAAAAACGCTCCAAAAAACCGCTCAAGATTTGAGCGGTTTGAGCGGTTTTTTTAGACAATTACGCTCAAAATCTTGCTTCAAAATGAGCGGTTTGAATGGTTTTTGAACGGTTTATCTAAAAAAAACCGCGCAAGATTTGAACGGTTTTGAGCGGTTTTTCTTGTTAAACCGCTCAAATCTTGCGAGGTTTTTTTAGATAAACCGTTCAAATCTTGCGCGGTTTTTGAGCAATTTTTTTAGATAAACCGTTCAAAAACCGCTCAAACCGCTCATTTTGAAGCAAGATTTTGAGCGTAATTGTCTAAAAAAAACCGCTCAAACCGCTCAAATCTTGCTTCAAATTAGGTGAAAAATCTCGACTCGGGGACTTAATACGAAACTTAGAGCCAGTTATGGAGCGAAGTGGCGATGCGTCTGTAGTCCGCCCACCGGCAATCCTAAACCAAAATCGTTCCGTTGTAAATTACTTTTCAAACTATGCAAGTTGTCAATATCATTAAATTTGCGAATTGTCTCTTCGTCGGCTCTCGTCGGCTTTCGATTGTGAAACAAACATTGTTCGTTGTCAAAATTGGTCATTTTTGTTTAAACTTGTAAGCTTGTAATGCGTATGATTTGCGGGTGATGGCTTGACTTGATTGGGTTATCCATTTTTTACCTACTGCTGAATCTTTCATCTATTTTGATGAGTTCTGAAGAACCAAAAAATGAGCAAACATCTCGGCAAAACCTTACAAAACAAGTATAAACCTTATGCTGATCGGCTAATATGCCGACCCTGTCAACCGTAATCGACCCTAGTCGGCTCATGTATCGACTCTGTCGACCTATATAACTCGGGCTGAAACTTGGACATTCGGTCGACCGATATGATCGACAAATAACTCCACCACCTTAACACGAGAAGTCTAGATTCTGTTTTTTTTAATGGTTTTGACTGTACACTCAAAAAAATGTTAAAGTAAAATTACCCTAAATGAGTTAAGGTAAAAAAAAAATTAAGGTAAAATTTACCCTAACATTACCTTAACTTTACCTTAAAAAATTGTTAGGGTAAAGTTTACCTTAACTGAATTAAGGTAATTTACCTTAACTTAACCTTAATTTTACTAAAAATATTTAGGAATGCATTTAACTACCTTAAAAGTGAAGAGAATTAAGGTTTTTACCTTAACATTTAAGGTTATTTTACCTTAACTTTTGTGTTTTTAAGGTAAAAATTTAAGGTAAAAACACCCTAATGTTAAGGTAAATGAAGTTAAATTACCTACTTTTTTAAGGTAAATTTTTAAGGTAAATTTACCTAAAAAAAATTTTTTTAAGGTGTTTTTTAAGGTTGATACACCTTAACTTTTAAGGTAATTTAAGGTAAATTTTTAAGGTGTTTTAAGGTAAGTTAAGGTGTACTTAAGGTAGTGCAAATTTACCTTAATTTTTAAGGTGTTTTAAGGTATTTTTTAAGGTAAATTTACCTTAACTTTTTTTTGAGTGTAAGTCGGCGGCTTGTAGTCAGTTTCAAATTCGCTTTTGACCTCTTCTTTTACCTTGGCTACTAATAACTTTCATTGTCTGTTCTGACTTATTAGTAATAACTCAGCTTTCTCCTCACAATTGGAAATTATAAGTTATTTTTGTCAAGGGTCCAACTAGGTAAACCATTTCCTCAAAGCTTTCTTAAGAACGAACGTCTTTGTGCGACTACACTACGTTTAAACTTCTGTGGGGTTTTCCGTTCGTTGGTGGCGCGATGGATCAATTTGGTTCAAAGGTCTTTGAACATCAGTTTCGTTTTACATCATAAAAATTTTCCACTTAACCTAATCAAAAGTTGAAATATAGCGCATACTGAATTTCTGGTTTTTTTCTGATGTGCATGATTTAGATTGAACTGATCGAGGCTGATTCGTAGATAAAAGAATTTCTTAAATTTGTTGTCATTTGACTACGAGCAGGCGCGCAAGGCTGATGGAAAAATTAATTCAACTATTCAAAAAACAAATTTTTGGTCCAGCCAGTTTTCGCATCTGTAAAAATGTTGTCATGAACGCTGGTTTTTTTTTAATTGAATTTTCAGAAAAAAAAACGCTAGGGAATTGTTTTCTTGTCTGACTTAAGTTTTATTAAGAAATCGAAATCTATCTAGTCTTCTAGTAACTATACTGATTTTTGTTTGGCTGATTTTATTAATTAAAAGTGTAAACTAAGTCGTATGGTCCATTATGGCTAAAAAACTCCATCCAAAACAGTGTTTTTGAAGCATTCATGGTTTGTGTTCCTGAATATTACAACGTGCACTACGTGTAATTTACCTGCGACCCATTCGGATTTTTGTGTAGTTTGCCGCTTCAGACATTTCATCTTTTTAATTAAATTTAATTGTGAAGTTTTAGTAACCAATCAATTTCGATAACGTTTAAATTACCAATTGTGAAACAAATTTTGTAGAGAACAATTTAGTATGATTCGATCTCAAAATTGGCTTCAGATCAACCAACGTTTACAATTAGGAATAAAAAATTTAAATATGAAGTCAGATTGGGTATTTATAGATATTTCAAAGTAATTTACCCTCACTCATCCTGGGTTTACTATAGGTTTTTTTTCTAAAGTTTCTAAATTGCTTCAATTGCTTCAGGAGAAAATCTCGGCTGTACTTTTTTCTTCTCGTGTATTTCTATTGGGATTGTGTTGTGAATGATTTTCATCTTGTTGGTGTCATATGGAGTGCTCAATATGTGAGCCATTCCCCCGGATGGCATAGCGGAACCTTCTGTCATACGGATAAAACGGCGTTAAAGGACTTATTGCTGAAATGGTAACGATTAGGAAGGTGTAAATATTCTGGAAGTTAAATTTTTCAAAAAGTTGATTTGAGCCGAATACTTTTCAAAAATACAAAAGGACGGCCATTTTAATTATGACACGTCAAAAAAGGAGAATAGCCGATACACACGAAAAACAGTCGGGTAAGAGAGAAGAAGAGATACTTGAGTTGGAACGGAAATACAACTGAAGTCTCCGACCGTGACACGCAGACACGATAAGAAGATTAGTAGTGAAAGCAAGTGGAACCGGTAGATCCAGTGGGATATTCGGGAGCGCTCCAAACCGTTCCGAGCAGTAGAAATTAGGAATAAACGGTGTTATTTCTGGGAAAACTTGGAATTGGGAGCCCGGTGCCCAGTGACAGTTTTAGTAAGAACTAACGAACTCATAGCAAAGTGAATTTTAGTTACGTTTCATTCCAAGCAATGTTTCCAGTAGTTGAATTATCAGAATCAATAGAAATGAACTGACAATATTTTTACTGGTTCATAAAAATCAGCTCCATTCAAATTGTAAACATCAAGTTCCAAGGCAACCTGTACTTCAGTTTTGCTTGAGTCATCTTCATAACCATATTCTGTAGTGGTGACATCACAAGAGAACACTACAACAACTAAAAGATATCCTAAAAGAAACATCCATGCAGTTTAACTGATGTCCATTTAGCGCGCTTCAAGAATTCTTTGCTCTACACAACCATGTCTCTGTCTCAGATATGATGAACGGGATCCACGGATACACATCCTCGAAGATCTTAGAAGCGCATATCCAATACGACACCGAATCTACCAAAGCACTTGACTATACAAAGTTATTTTTTTTCTCACTGACCATCGAGGCAAGTCTGCCACGTTTTTGTAAAACGTGGTAGCAAGTTTGCCCATGCCTCCAGTGCACGAAACAGCAAGAGGTTTGAATGAACTGTGTTCAACTTCCCTGATACGGTGCTCATAGAATCTCTTTTTTCCTTTCCGTGCTTCCTTTACACACTTGGCAGAGTAACAGAATTTGATTTGACGCAAGAATTGAATACACTTAGATCAAAAACGCCTTCTCAAATCTGCCTCGCCAGACTCCATTAGCTGAAATATGGAGCCGTCCTTCATCGCCACTTATTGATTGTCTCAAAGCCAAAAGCTCGCCAGATAACCGCCCTAATTGAGGTCCGACTTCACCATTTGAGCAAACTTCAGTCATTATTTCTGCTGTGATGTCTCTCACTTCATTATGCATTATGCCGAATAGCTGGGAAGCCTCCAGTAGTACCATCTTTTAGCTGTTGTATTGCCCTGAGCGTTTTTTTTTAAATCGATACTGTTTATCGTTTCAGAGAATGAGTAGTTAGGGGCGAGGAATGGGGCAACCCAACTCTGATGGATATAACATATAATTTTTACTAAAAATATCAATAATTTTGGCAGTTAGCCCTCATTTTAGTAATAATCACGTTGTCTGGGGATCCGAGACCCAGCTATGAGGTTATTTTTGCATGTAAACGGAAGCTGAATAAAATTCGTTTGGCTGATGGCCAAAAAGCGGTAACATGGTAGTTAGTCTTTAAACAGACCGAAAAATCAACTGGATAGGCCGGGACGGTAAAACGAGTAAAATTAAGGTAACAGACGTCCGCCAGTCGTCAATAGAGACTTTTCCTACTCTCTGTTGCTGTGTAATTTCTGGGCGAATGTTACAATGTCTGTTGATGTTTCAGCGGTAAATGTTTTTTTTTTTCAGTCAATGAGGGTTATAGTGCTAAAACCAACGTTTTTCTTCAAACGGGTTGGTCGTTGAACTATGAGCAGATTTCCTGAGATTAAACAAAGTACGGTAGAAAATGAGGGAGTCGATAAAGAGATTAATGAAGTTTTGAAGAAGATTTCGAGTATTACTTTCGGTGTCAGTGGCTTTGAAATCAGTTTTCCTCATATATTGAAATGTTTATGGCGTGGATTGGTAGGGGTCACCACACTAAGTGAGTCGATAAAAAGATTCATGCACATTTGATGAAGATTTTGAGCATTACTTTTGGGTTTCAATAGCTTTGAAATCAGTTTTCCTCACATATGGAAATTTTATATGGCGTGGAGCGGCAGGGGTCTCCACAATGAGGGAGCCGATAAAGAGATTGATGAAGTAATGATGAATCTTTTGAGCATTTTTTTCGATTTCAATGGCCTTCAAATCAGTTTTCTTCGCATATGGAAACTTTATATGATGTGGATCGGCAGGGGTCTCCACAATGAGGGAGTCGATAAAAAAATTGATGAAGTAATGATGAAGATTTTGAGCATTACTTTTCGGTTTCAATGGTTTTGAAATCAATTTTCCTCACATATGGAAATTTTATATGGCGTGGAGCGGCAGAGGTCTCTACACTGAGGGAGTCGATAAAGGGATTGGTGAAGTTTTGATGAAGATTTTGAGCATTTTCTTTCGGTTTATTGGTTTTGAAATCAGTTTTCTCACATTTGGAAACTTCTGTATGGCGTAGATCGGCAGGGTTCTCCACACTGAGTGAGTCGACAGAGATTGATGAAGTTTTGATGAAGATTTTGAGCATTACTTTTCGGTTTCAGTAAAATAGGGAAATCTGGCAACAGTTTTTGTTGAATATTGACTAAAAACAAAAACATAAACAAAATTCAAAAATTAATTCCAAAATTTTTTTCCAAACTCCTCTGACTTTTTGAACTTCTATGTGGTTTAATCTTCTATAAAAAGCCTAATCACTCACTTCAATTTTTCGAAAGTAAAATAAAAACCCAAACATTTTAAACCGGTTTTTCTTGACACTGGGACAAGTTTTCGAAACTACTTTATTTCTGTTCGAATCAAGATTGAAAAAAATTAAATATGAAACAGGCTGTTTGATGACTGTTCATTGTAAACTTCGGTTGGAAATAAGATAAACCTGCTCGCTTACCTTGATTTTTCGAAACTGAACAAAAAATAAAGAAATTTTGAACCAATTTTTTTCAACCGATGATTATTTGTGGTTTCAGTAATAAAGTATCTACTAACACAGACTGAAAAAAACACAGTGATGGATGATTGATTCACACACTCAAAAAAAAGCCCAGTCTGGGGCCAAGCTTCCCCAACTAAGTCAATTATCTCACGATTTGTAAACAAAACATTCAATTTCAAAAACACTCCAAATTAGCAACAAAACAAAGATTTACGCGCACAATAACACTCGTGTTGAATGAACGCGCAGCGGAGCAAGCGGCCGCAAATAGTCAATGCCGCGTTTGAAATTAGCTATCACAATTTACAACTGTTCTGAGTCTGCTGTTCTGAGTCATCATCACAAAATCCGGATCAACCGTAAAATCCGCACTCCCCCACAAAAGAAAGTTTCTCAATTTTGTCTACCCATTCAAGTTCTTTCTTTTTCAGGTAGATGTCCTTCTCATTTCCGACTCCAATGAAACCGCCCAAAAACCTCTTCCCTTCCACTATAGTAATCGAGTACTTATCAAATATGTGATGCGCTTCTTCAGCATATTGTTTATCGACAACCAGAAAATTTTTGTAAGGCTCTGGAAAGTAACCGAAGGCGGGACCTTCCTCAATCAAGTTTTTGAGCCATATCTCCAATTTCTTGAGTTTTGCTATGGCCGCAGAATCATCAGCATACCAACTTTGTAACACATTGTTCGGATCCTCTAACTTCCGAATCAGGGGAAGATGTGAAACACCATAGAAGAACATTGCCAGTGGGTCTCCCTGTGTGGTTCTTTCCCTACTGTATATCACTTCATCGGCGCCAGCAACGGAAGCGACGCGAAGCCTCTGTAACTATTGAAGAGAAATCTGGAACATCTAGGCCACAATATTCGAGCATTCTACAATGCTGTTTCACGATTGAGCGAGTTGAAAGCATTTGATGCATCCATCAACAGCATGCCACAGCCATCTTCCTTGTTGTCATCAAAAATATCAAAGAGCGCATGGATTGCACCTTCAACGCCAGCTTTCAGCCCACAAGCTAATTGATCAGTCGAACATGTTTCTTCAAGGTCAATTTTTGTGAACTCAGCCACACTTTTGCAAATTATTCTCCGTAGACACTCGCCTGTGCCAATAGGTCACACGCCGGGACATTCATCAAGCGCAATCAATCTTCCAGAAACCAGTGCTTGCACTTTCGACCATGGTAAGATTTGATTGCTCATTTTTGTGGCGAGAGTTGCAACTTCGTCTCTCATGTGTGAACTGTGAGTCCCATGACGTTTTGAAACCGTCTGCCAATGCTCAGAATATGTTCCCGAAGATCCCGAACTGCCCTGCAAAGAACGTGTCGTCTTTTCAATGGAAGCAGAACTGATTATAACATTTTCAAAGTCGTGTAAAACTGGCACTTGCAATCGCGAAGAGAGAAATGACTTGTGTGGCTCTGGATGCTTTGACTTCAAAGTCTATAAAACGGTCACACTTTTCTTTACCGCTTGCATCGAATCAAGCACACCCCCGCTTGCTCTCTCCGAGAGCCACCGCATAGCGCTTCTCACTTTGCCTTTCATCATTAATGAAGCACACACTTTCGAGACATGTTTGTCGTCCAAATATCTTGATTTCGTTGCTTCTTTTTGCCACATCTCGTCGAATTTGTTTTCCTTCCAGTCTTCAATGCGCCGTCCAATAAGCGTTCGAATGTCTTTTGATGCTTTGATCATTGGATCTCTTTGTAACAAAGCACGACTCATCACTAGAACTCTTTCTGAATTGGAATCAGCAGTGGTAGAAAAAAGCTTCAGTTCATGTGTCATGAGGTCCACGTACTTCCTACCAATGATATCATTAGGCAAAGTATATAGTCTTTTTGGCAACCGTACACTTTTCACCCATGTTTCAGTCCAAATCGAATGATCAAGACAAGTTGATTTGTCAAGTGACGCACCGAATGCTTCCATCATTATGTGTTCGTCTTGGCTTTCAAGATTCGGATCAGTTTCTGGTGGCACATCTTCTTTTTGCAGGTCTTGCATGGCTTGAGTTAATCCTGTGCGGCCATTGCTTGTCGGTGTGGAAACACTGAGCTGCGAATCAGAATTATACCCCAGATAACCAGGCGGTTTGATAATTCTCTGAGTCCGCCTCATTATATCAAATCAAAGCACCACCGTGGTAGTAAAACCTCTTGTGTCACGAGAAAAAAAAACCAGCAGCAGCAAATCCGAGATAATGAAATCTATGGAGTCACACTCAGTAGAAAAAACGATATTCTGCTCCGCAAGCCAACTCCGCTGCAAACACGAGCATTCTCCGAACCAAACTCGAACTCTTCCCGAGCACGGGCCACTCTGCTCCAGAAACGAGCTCCTCGCCAAACACGAGTTCCAAGCACCGGCTCTGTACCAAACACACACGAGCTCCAAGCACCGGCTCTGCATCCAACACGAGCGCCAATCCACAAATAAGTTGTGCTCCGAACACGTGCTCTGCTCCAAACTCACGAGCTCAGCGCCAAACACGAGCTCTGATCCAAAAACGAGCACTGCTTGAGATAGTATGTCCGCTCAGTTGTCGATGTTGCAGTGGTTGTTTTTTTTTCTTGCTTACAATACAAGTGCATAATACGTTTTTAAAATTCTATCAGATCTTTTCATCACGCCAGCACAAAAAAAAACACTAATTTGAAACAAAAAAACCTTAAAAAAATGTACGTATTTTTTTTTTAAAATTTGATCGGAAAGTTCTGTGATACTTGCACAGCAACCGGCAAATTCTTGTTAATATTATAAACGTAGAAAAAAATTAACTTCGAAAACTTGTCTCAGTGTCAAGAAAAACCGGTTTGAAATGTTTTGGTTTTTATTTTATTTTCCATCGATTGAAGTGAGTGATTAGTCTTTAAATTAAATTTGAATTTTGTTTATGTTTTTGTTTTTAGTCAATTTTCAACAAAAACTGTTACCAGAATTCCCTATTTTACTGTAACACTCGAATATAACTAAATTTTAGGTTTTCTGTAGATCTTTTTATCACGCCAGCACAAAAAACACTAATTTTAAAGAAAAAACCTGAAACAAAATAGATTTTTTCAAATATGGTCGGAAAATTCTGCGCTATTTTCACAGTAACCGGCTTTCCTTCTTGCAAGTATTTTGGTAAAGCAAAAAAAGTCATTTTTCAACAAAAACCGTTGCCAGATTTTTTTATTTTACTATGATTGTCGAATATACCTAAATTTTTTTCAGATCTTTTCATCACGCCAGCACAAAAAACTCTAATTTGAAAGAAAAAACCTAAAAATTGTACGTATTTTCTAAAATATGATCGGAATGTTTTGTGCTCTTTGCACAGCAACCGGCAAATTCTTGTTAATAATATAAACGTGATTACTTTGGATTAACTTCATATATTTATCGGTATTATTTTCATGCACAATTTAAAAACTGTTTGATATTCAACTGTCTTCCAAGCTGAATAAATAAACATTGTTTGAAAAAAGCATTTTTTTAAACGAAGGTTTTGATTTACAACATATTGGTATCCTGTAGTTTCTTTACTTTATTTAATAATTTCTACTTCTCTAATATTAACTCATACATTTTTCAATTTATGTCAGAAGCACCAATGAAACGAATAATTAAAATATTATTTTCTGCTTTGGTGTTGTCAGTCTTGCCAGTCCTTTTACTGCTCTCAAGTAGAGATAACTATACTTATCAGCTGACTGGTTTTAGGGAACTGGTCAAAAAGAATTTCCAGCCTTCCAATCATGTAAGCTCACAAACTTATCCCGGCATAAACATAACATAAACAATAACCTATCTTAATTTTCATCGAAAATTATTTTCAATAATAGTTCAGCATTTTTGAGCCCACAATGAAAAAAAACTTCAGAAATCAACTTGATTTTAAACTTAGTTCATTGAAATAAGAAAACTCATAAATGATCAACAGAATTTATTGTGCAAAATGCTAGCTGAAAACGCCTGATGGTGGTTCGAGTCATAGTGGTTCGTGAACATTGTCTATGCCTCAATGGTGTACCGGATCGGATCTAGGATTTTACGAGGGTTGTGGTATGGGGAGGGGAGGGGGGTTCAGGTTTACCAAACCCTTATCAAAAAGGTATTCGACCTTTTTAACTTGATAAAATTGAATTTCCATTGTCTCCCAAAGCAGTATAAAGACCCTATTTTGCTAAAATTTAATGGGACGAGGCAAATCCTTGGAAAATAAGCACCAATAATGCTTTGGTTTTTAACTTGAAGCCCCCTTCTTTAAATAGGGGCTCAAAATAGAACAATAGTTCGTATTTTGACACTTTCCTTCGCGGAGAATTAGTTTGAATTTAGATTTTACCTTAATACTACGGTTTAATACAGGGGCGGATTTAGGGGTGGGGGACGCCCTTCCTTTCAGGGATTCGACCCCCTGCCGACCCAAAGGGTCCCCCCTTTGGTACTTTTTAGGAAATCCATTTTTGGCCTACAGAACCTAAAATTTTTTTAAAGGCGCCTTGAGTGCCAATGCTAACATATACTAACTTTGAGGGGGAGCGCAGGCCAAAAAAACGGCGCGGTTTTTTTTTGTCAAAACTTTCCAAAAAGTGCCCAAAAACTGCTTTTTGACCTCTTTTTTCAATTATTTGCCTGCGGCGCACAAAGTTTGGCCAAAGCAGCGTCTTTTTAGTGCTTTAGAAGAGCTCCGAAAAACAATTTGGTCGAACAAAAAAAAGGTCATCAAATTTTTCGAAATTTTTTTTTAAATCACCCACCTCGAGCTCAAGAAAATCCTAGATCCGCCGCTGGTTTAATAACTGATGTCCAAAGCTCTTAGCTGCATCTTTAATATGGAAACAATTTCGTAAGTAGCATATTGTCGCAGTTCATAAATAACATGATTGTAGCTTTTGTGTTTTAGATGGAAAAAAGTTTATTCACATCGATAAAATTTCAACACCCGAAGTCAGAAGAGTTTGAAAACAATAAAAATATCAGCCAAGAATTTTATGTCAACGTTCTGTCGAGTTATATTGACCGAAGATTAGCAAGTTACGGAAACAGTCACATTGTAGCGTTTGTTTTGATTGAAAACTGTGCTTATCGCAGAACGGAGTTGTCGAAAAAAGGGAACCCATTTCAGATTAATTTGAAAAATATTCGCTGTGTAATTGGCGATGATATCCATCTGGCAACTGAAGTATCGCGTCTGGGGTTTCTCTTTAAGTTTTGGTATCGAGGACGAAATTTCTGCCAAATTATGGTGCGATGCACTTTAGACGAAGAACATTTATTACACGACTTAACGACATATAAGGTCAGTTTTCAACATCTGCAATCAAAAGCGGACATCGAATTTTTTTTTGCGAGTGCGAGTTTTTAAAATAATAGTTGAACTCACAACTGTCCGCTTGTTATCTTAGACTTATGGTTGATTTTGTTGACAGAGGGGCTGCAACCTAGCATTGTAATGAATATTTATAGATTGTGTGACCGGCATTTTCTTTAACAGAAAAACACATTCAAGTCAGTTAATTTCAGAGAAACGGGGAAAAGCTGGAAAAATGGGGAACCTTTCTTTTAAGTGCTCAACATAAAAGAAATACTTCTATGTAAATCAAATTAGTTCTGTTTTTTGTTGTGCTTAAGCTTCTTCATTTACGCAACGCATCCAATTGCAGAGTAAATGTAAAAAAGTCAATAAAATTTAAAAAAATAATGCACTGATTTTTTTAATTCCGACAAAGTAAAAAAGAGCTAATCGTAAAGCAATTAAACCATATAATTTTTGTTTTCGAAAAGAAATACGAAAAATATGTTTAATTTTCATCAGTATCATTATGCGTGTTATTTACAAAAATCAAAATTACCATTTGAGCATAAAACTAGATCATTTTAGGTCGATTCGTTTGATCAAAAATCTAAGAGAAGAAGAGAGCGAATTGGCGAATTAATGTACGACAATGAGCGTAATTTTTCCTCCATTGAACTTTTCTGTAACATCACAATAAGATATAATATAAAAAAAAAACATTTTTTGAAGTCAAAAACTGTGCTAATTCAGCTTTCAGGCATGAAAAATAATTACACAAGCTTTTTTAAATCATACTTCTGTCAACAATTTTCATCAAAACGAAAAAGATGATATTTTATAATATTTAATTATTATAAATTGTTATAAAATTATAACATTACGAAGCCAAACTGTGCACAGAACTGGCGCACACAATTTTCCAAGAGACAAATCTTTAAACCTCTTAAAAATTTTCGGAACGATCAATGAAAATGAAAGAACAAAAGAAGAAAAAAGGGAGCGTCCTTGTTGAGGATTTCGCTTAAAATTTACAAAATGCACATTTTGGCCTCGTAATGAAAATCTTAAAATATTGTAACATTTTGTTATAATATTTTAAAAAATTATGATATTTTAATAATACTTTAGTATTTGATTTAATGTTTTAATATTTGTTTTAATATTTTAATATTTGGACTTAATGCTTGTGTGTCAATTTTGATTGAAGTTTTCGATAAAAAAATATCCCTTTTGAGGGTTAACTTTGGGTGCCAATTTTTCAGAAAAAAAATAAAGCATAAAACTATAATCCTGCTGCAAATCGTTGGAAAAAAAACAGGCCAAAAAAGGCATTTGTTGGCTCTTTTTTGAAAAATTGCGCTTTTTGGCGCGCGCTCTCCCCTCAATGTTAGTATAAATTGGAAAAATTTTGGGGTCCGTCACCAAGTACGGAAATAGAAACAAAGGGGGACATCAACCCCCTCCCCCTCATATCCGCGCCTGCTTGACAAGGCCCAGTTTTATCAAAACGCTTCCGCTCCCATCAACCCCCTCCCTCCTAAATCCGCCCCTGCTTGACAAGGCCCAATTTTATCAAAACGCGGCGAAATTTCCTCTTTTGTAATTTTTTCCGGAAAAAATAAATCAGCTTTATTTTAATTGAATTCTAGAAAAACAAGTAGAAACAATGAAAGATTTATACTTCTTGCTGACTTTGTTATATTTATTTTTGCTCAGATTAATCGTCAGTTTTGATAACGCAAACTAATCCGAAAGACTGCGCTTCAGCTACTCCTTCTTAACTACTTTTTTTACTTAAAATTTTGCTAGCTTTTAGCTGAAAATCAGCTTAAATTTTTTCTTCTTCTTTTTCATCTTTTCTTGGCCTAATTTCGTAAACAACCACCAAATATTTTCTTTTTTTTTCGTGTGTCTTTTCACAAGGGTCTGAATCAGCATTGTGATCAATGACATTTTCAACGTCAACTTTTTTGTTCTGAATTTCCAAAAACATAGTGCAATATTGATGCGTGGGTTGGTTTCTATTCGAACTTTGAAATCTTAATTACAAATTGTTTGGTGAATTTTTGTACACACAAAAAATACTGACTCCGTAAGCTCAATTTTTGAAAAATAGTCAAGTTGCGAGCATTTTTCGTGAACTAACAATAATTGAGAACAGACAATTTTGCCTTGTTGAGATAATTAATGTCCGCAATCATGTTTGAATTATGATTGCAATTTTTCTCTAACAGTGTTGTCGTGCTAAAAAACAGTTTTTTCGATGATCAATTATAGAATCTGCACCTGAATAACCGTCTATTGAATCTCTCCCTAAAAATAAAAAAAAGCAAAAGTGGGTTTTTTATTAAAGAAATACTTACATAAAATATGAATTCAGAAATGTTTTGATTACGCATGGACTGAATTACTTGATTGCTTGATCTATAATAAACTTAAGTTTCATGGTATCTGCGACGGAGACCGATCGTTTAGCAGACCAATCTTTTATCATAAAAAGTGAAAATTGAGTCTTTTAGCAGACCAGCGTAATAAAGTGATACATGATTGATTCACAGACTCAAACTGACGCTCAGGCCAAACTTCCCCAATTAGTACAATTAACTCACGATAGGTCAACAAACTATCAATTTAAAAAGAACAACAGTCTAAATTAGCGGCAAAACAAAAATTTACTCGCAGAATAACACTCGTGTTGAATTGAAGCGCAGCGAAGCAAGCGGTCGCTAATCGCCAATTACCAGCAATACAAAAGCAATCCCGCAGACAAAAATGTGGATGCCAATTTTTTTTTGCGCGATTCCTTGAAATGCATATTTTATACAGATTCAATTTCCGGTTTTAATACATGCTAGGGGAGGGCATTTTTCCGCTAGGTCACTTCGGGGGGGGGGGGGGGGGGGCTTGAAGATTGTGCGGTCGATCCGTTGCCTCATCGGAGTTTACTTGTGCATAACTATTTTTCAAGTGACAAAGGAGGTCGGTATCTTGAAGAGAAAGGAACGTCTTCTCTAGCATCAAACGGTCTAACCAAGCAAGGTTCAATCTGAAGCTATTCGCATGTGAGAAGGAGCGGGTGCGAAGAAATTCCAATCCATTAATGCCCTTT